>NW_027556098.1:340011198-340056198 GCF_003287225.1 Phascolarctos cinereus | reverse complement strand
TACCCTACATTAGCATAACAGTAAACCAAAAGGCAGAGATGGTTCCAAAGCACTTCAAGTGACAGTTTTATTAACACCTCATAACATTCAGTGGATCCAGAGCATGTTTGGAAATGTTTTCTGTGCAAGTCAAGCATGCCAGTTCCAGGGAAACCTCAGAGACAGCATAGAACTGTAGTTAGAACTGAATTCCCCAACAGGGACATTTCACAACAAGGGTCAATAAATTTTCAAAAACGTATGTGGCGGTGCTGAGTTGGTGATCTTTATTCTTCAGTGTGCTGGGGGGTAGATAGGGTCACAGGACGACTTTGGATTCACAGACTAACAGGAAGCAGTATTCATATTACTGTGCATTTACTTCTGGGGCGTGTGAGATGTTCAGGGAGGCCTAGCACCCCTGGTATAAGGCCTGCTGGTGTCTACTAGCCCTCAACTCTCACCTGTGATTCCGAGAAGCTGTTGCCTACATAGTGACCACACCCTGGTAAAACTGTCTCAACAGATGGGCTAAATCAGGTTGAGGATAACCGATAGGCCTCAAACCTATTGGTGAGTTTGGGGGATGTCTACCCCAAGCATGTGAAGACTTTCCCTGACAGAATGGGTGTACGAGAACAATTTGTTCCTTTTGCCAGGAAGCTGAAGCAAGCTCTGTGGAGTGCTTAGAGCGTAGTCAGACATCAAAGATGTCAGGGTCTTCCACTGTATCTCAGGCTATCATCAGTCATCTCGACTTTTGTCTTGCCACTGGATTTCAGTAACTCTGAAAGAGTGAGTCAGCTCTGCCTCACTTAAATCTAATTCATGAACAAGTCAAGACATCATCCCATGATGTCATTGGTCCTCTTCAAAACAACAACAGTACCTATTCACAGAAGCAATAGAGGAGTAGCAGTGGGCCACCATTTTTTTGCATGTGTGCTGTGTATTGTTAGTTTACACTCTGTAGTATTATGATGTATCTACTCAGAATCACAGAGCTTGAACAAACTGTGATCGTCACCTAGGCCAACCTCTTCATTTTATAAATGAGGAAACTGAGGGTCAGAGAGGGAAATTAACTTGCCCGAAACCATATAGTGAGTTAATGGTAGAACAGAGACTAGAGCTTGAGTCTGCTTCCTCTTAGGCCAGTGCTTAGAAACAAAGAAACCTCACCCCTATACAGTGCTGCTTCTGTTACAGCCAGAAATTCTGTAAGCATCCAATAGATGAATGATGACCTGCCTTCTTCTCTACCCATCAGCCTAAACTAACTATTCCTTTACTATTTCATTAATCCCTTTTCCTTGTTATCCACATCTTTTCATGCCTTATTTTTTGGTAGGAGGGAGAAAACTGTTTTATTCTTATTTTTTTTATTTGTTGAAGCTGAGTTTCTTCCCTCCTTCCCTTCTTTTCCTTCCCTCCTCCCCCAACCTACCTGTCTCTATGTCTTTATGGAATCAGATTTCTACTTTGGCAGCTAGGTGGCGTGGTGGATAGAGCACCGGCCCTGGAGTCAGGAAGACCTGAGTTCAAATGTGGCCTCAGACCAAACATTTGACACTTACTAGCTGTGTGACCCTGGGCAAGTCACTTAACCCCAACTGCCTAAAAATAAATAAACAAATTTCTACCTCAGAGAGAGTAATATGAGCTCAAGTGAAGACAGCAGCACACCAAGGATGTTAATCACGAAATGAAAGACATTAAGTAATAGTCAGGGAAGCCTATGTCACTGAATTCTGTAAATACTGAACTACTTCCTTACAATTAGAGCTACTGAAAAGAGGGATGGCCTGCCTTAGATAGTAAGGAGTTCCTTAGTGTTAGGACTCATTCATTCTTTGTCTAGATGATCAGCTGTCTAGGCTAGCATAGAGGGTATGGGTTGGATAAGATGGCCTTGGAGGTGACATCCAACTCTGAGACTCTATCATTCTGTGAAGATGGTGAAGCTCAAAGAAATGTGGGAGAGGGGAAAGTGGCAGACTCAGTCCTGTTTGCATAAGCCCCCTTTCTCCCATCATGCATCTCATCATTCTCTGTCAGGAACATATGTACAGACTCAAGGAATCCCTAGGAGGACTCTGTGTCTTTATTCTGGAATCAGGGTCATTGTCTCTCTCAGAAGGGCTGACTCCCTCATAATAATAGTGAATCCATAAGTCTCAGTGGGAGGTTGAGTCTCACAGGCTCATTAGTACTCAAAACATTTGCTTCTTAAGAAGAATGACTTATAATTAGATCATTTCAGAACGTCTGAGGTAAAATCACTCTTGAAAGAATAAAACATGAAAAACAAAGTGAGGGGAAAAAAAGATGAATGTGTAAAATAAAGCAAAGGGAGGCACATAGGGCCTTGAGGGGGCTGTCTTGACTTGCACGTGAATTGGATTAAAGGAGGCAGAGCTATACTAAGTAGTCAGGAGGGAGGAGGAAGAAACATGTAGGTGGGGAAGCTACTCTTAGTGAGCCAACTGACTGGAATTCTACATTCTATTTCAGTGAGAAGATGTTTGCATAAGAAAGGAGAAGGTAGAAGTCTTGAAGGAAAGGAGGATAAGAAAGTGAAGCAGTTGGGAAGACCAGCGATTGACTGAGGGAGGATGAAATATGGTAGGGTTCAAGGAAAAATTGAAGGGGAGGAGAATCACTCAAGCTAGAGGAAGAGAAGAACTCAAGCCAGATGAGAGAGGTGAATTTTAGCTGAAGTAAAAAGAGCTTGAAGAAAGAGGAGAGTAGCAGAAAGGAATGTAAATTTGTAAGAAAAGAGAAAGGAAGTTGGGTGTGGCTAAAGGTGCTAAAGAGATGAAAATTTGTTAATCAGGTGAGAAGAAATGGGATTGGGCAAGAGTGTGGGTTGGAATTGAACAGGAGAGCTGCTATCAAGAGAAATAGAGGGCAAAAGGAACTTACTTCCAGAAGAAGGGTCAAGTTTACAGTGACCTGAAAAAGGTCATGATATCTCATCACCAACATCAGGAAAAAGTCAATCTTCATTTAGTGCTGTGAGATGGAGAGTATGTAACAAGAAGAGTTTGAGGATGTAGGGACAATTGTTAATAATAGAAGGGTCTGCCTGAGGTTATAGGGAAGGGTAGACCACAGAGAGGAAGGACTGGGGGAAGAGTAAGATGGAGGGTTGAATGGATAGAGACTAGAGTTTTGGGAAGATAGCAGGAAGGAGATTTTTGCTAGAGGAGGTAGTGGTTCTGATTGACCTAGATTATGGAAACAGGAGTTTCAAATTTGCTAGATACAGGGCAAGGGAAATAACAACTGTTTAGAAGTTTATAGAATAAAACAGCCCTAAGATTCTAGCCAAATGTCATCAACTCTCACCAGAACCATTGCATCAGTTTCCGTGTTGGACTTCCAAGTGATGTTCTGACCATGTCATGCCTATATTCAAGACTTAAAAGGGATCTGAAACAGGATGTTGCTAGTGGGAAGAGAAAAGAAACAACTGACATGAGAAAGTTTCAGAGAAAGAATAAACTGAATGTGGAAATGGTTTGGATGTAAGGGTAAAGGGTGAGGGAGATGAGTATAACTGGGATTTTGAACTTCAGTGACTAGAACAATTATGGTGCCATTACTAGACAAAGAGAAGGCAGGAACCAGAGCTGGCCCTGGGGGAAAGGTGATGATCAAAGAAGAGAATATGATTTTTTTTCATGATGCCTGATTTTCATTAGATCTATCCCCTGCTTTCCTTTAAGCCTGGGGTATGTGATCTTTCCAGTTTTCATGGCCGAATTATAATGAAATGCCTTGTCTTCTCTAGGGTTTTAGAGCGCCCTTGATAAGAATGAACCAGATATTCTCTGGTGCCAAAGTCACAATTTATAATGTTAGGCTAGCATTTGCAAACTGGTTATTTATTGTGTGAATAAAGATTCCGTGGAAAAATGACAATGCTAGCAATATTTTAATCTCTCAAATGTTACATATAAAATTATGTATGTATCGAAAATGCTTGTTACATATAACATTTTTTGGTATGAAAACAAGCTTAATTTTCTCTTTTGTTTAAAAATTTCTTTAACCGCCTTTTATCTTTATAGGAAAAACTATACCATGTGTCCCCTCCCCCCAGCATTTGTGATTCTGTGAATATGTTTCAAACCCCAAAGTATTCATTATAATTATGTCTTCCCCTCTGACTGTCACATAATGCTTTGCTTACACATATACTTTTGAAGTATTTTATATTACTGTTATTTGAGTATGTGTACCCTCAATCGATTAAATCTCCATGAGGGCAGGGACAATGCTTATCTAAATGTAACAGATGTGTGATGCAGCAAACTCCACAATATAATGCAATATTACCTCTCAAATGGGGGCAGATAGAGATCTACTAATTTTTTATGTTGCCATACTCATTTTAACCCACTCTCACACTATCTCATTCTTCTCAGAGATAGATCACTACCATATGGCTACACTAATATTTTCTCAGGGTCCTAATAGTTACTCTGTTGAAGGGAAATATCCATCTCTTACCGCTTTGGTTCCAGAGCCCCTACCAATGTTATTCTATTCACACAAGCAGCCATTCACAACGTAAATTGTGCCAGGCTACAGTGGGTATGCACAACCTACCCACAAAGCATTACATTTATACAATCCAATAATTTGCAATAATGACATTTTTAGTTATTAAACCTAACCGTTTATTAAATAATAAGGTAAATGAGATAACGTCCAGATATTCGTATCTTAAAGCATGTACACAAGTGATAAATTACATAACAATTCACATATAAAACTAGGTCACACTCTTTCACCAATACTCTCAGTATCTGTAGAGGGGAGTGGACACACACGGGGAAACACATGAAAGAGGAAAACCCATGTGCTCAGGCTAACTCATAAATCTGGACTTCAGACTTGGAAGGCATTGGTTCAATCAGGCATAACTATACCACACAAGACCCCCTTTTCTGCTAACTGCTGTACATTGGTCCTCATGGCTCCTCAGTTGGACAAATCTTCTAAAATGAAATGTGGCATTTATAATCTATTTTAACTCATAATAACACTTAAAAGAACATTTAGAAAATGTTACCTCTTAATATGAATAGCAACTTTTAAGTCAAAGAACTGCAAAGTTCATCTGGCTGGATATATAATTAGGCTATATAGACCAGCCCATCTGGTTATTCACTCACCTGAATGTTGCGTTGTCCAGTCAGAACAGAATTCATTTAAAACGTCTCAAGTGGGTTCTCTGGGCAAGGCAAACCATATTCTTTTCTATAGCAAAGCAGCTGCAGGACCTGTCTTTCCCTTTTATGCTTTTCCTTCTCAAACTAGAGGGAGACAGAAAAAGGCAACTTACACTTTTTTTAATAGTTTAGTTTAAAAAAAAAAAGAACAGCCATTTATTTGTCTCTGGGCTTGAAGCATTAGGTTAGACAACACTTACCACAGGAATAAAAATGGCTGCCCACAAAGACTTCATCAGAGTGGTGCAGTGGATGAAAGGTTGGACTTGCAGTCAGGAACACCCGAGTTAAAATTCTTACTCGGATGTTTACTAGCTGTGTGACTTTGGGCAAGTCACTTAAAGTCTGTCTGCCTCACCAGTTTCCTCATCTGTAAAATGGGGATGGTAATAGCAGCTACCTCTTGGGGTGGTTGGGAAGATAAGCTGAGATAATATTTCTGAAGTGCTTTCCAAACTGTAAAATGCTAAATAAATGTTAGCTATGATACTCGCTATACAGGTGGTTAATCTTGGCAGTCTCAGACATATAGTGCTTAAGTAGAGTAAGCTTAATTTTTTTTCTTTCTCTCTCAGGCTTAATTTTTTTTTTTGGCAAGGGAATGGTGTTAAAGTTTCTTTATCTCTTCTTGGAACCACCTCAAGGTCTCAGCACAAGATAAAGGAAAGACTTTTTTTGCATGTTGTAGTCAGACAAAGTCCATCCATCTTACAGTTGTTTGACACCAAAAAAAAAAAATCAATGTTTGTTAATCAGGGGAATGCCTTCCTCATCTTTTATCTTGGCCTTGACATTTTCAATAGTATTAGAAGGTTGACCTCAAGTGTTAGGGTCTTCCCTGTCAAAGTCTTTATGAAATTCTTCATTATGAGATTTGCCCCCACCCACTGATAGGGTGTCCTCAACACAGAAGTTTCACTCATGTCAACTTGAGGTGGTGCTGAAGTAATACCTGAAATTGCAGCCTTCATTCATTCAGTTACAATCAGATGGGTGATACCTTTGGTATGCTCTTGCATTCAACTTTAACAAGCTTCTTTTCTGACTAACTCCTTTTTTTTTCAGTCATCATTTATTAGGTCCTTCCCTCTTCATCCTCAAAATCCTGTATTTCTCTACCTCCTATAACCCCCACATCTTTCAATGACTTAAACCTAAGCTTAATCTTTCAATAACTTAAACCTTCAGTCTTTCAGTGACTCACCTTTTACTTAATAGCATAACAACTCACTCAAATGAAACTGACAGATTTTAAAAACTGTACTTTGGTCTGTGAATGTGTGTATGGACTCCCTCTCTGACTCTCTCTCTCTCTCTCTCTCTCTCTCTCTCTCTCTCTCTCTCTCTCTCTCTCTCTCTCTCTCTCTGTCCCTCTCTCTCCCCCTCCTCTCTCTCTTGCTTTCTCTGTGTAGTCTTAAAACAGTTATATTCAAATGAGCTGAGCAGCCATAATGTTCTGCAACTCTAAGTTCCCAAGACAGTTCTCCAAACCATTTTGTGTCCTTGAAACTGTTTCTAGTTTTTAATAAGTAAAACCATCAAACTGTTTACTTACACATGAGACACTATCTTTTTTTTTTTTGGTTAGACAGTGGGGTTAAGTGACTTGCCCACGGTCACACAGCTAGTAAGTGTTATGTGTCTGCGGCTAATTTGAACTCAGGTCCTCCTGAATCCAGGGCCGGTGCTCTCTCCACTGTACCACCTAGCTGCCCCACACACTATCTTTAAAAGGTGATTAGAGTCTATCATTATGCCATAGTTCATTCTTTGCCCCAAACTGCTCAAATCCCATCTGAAAGTTGCATTTCTTCATACACATATTTTAACAGATTTTATTAATTCAAAGTTCTTTCCTGTTCCTTTCAGGCACCTAAATATTCATCTATAACAACAGCAATATCTTATAGGCTTTAAGAGTTGATTTAAATGTTTGTCTATGCAACTTTGTCTTTGCAAACTTTGTGGGTGCCTGGGGCCTTTACTTTTGACTAACACTGAATCTCCCTATCTCTGTGGCTCTAGAATCACCTTATCCTGCTTCTTCTCAAACTCACCAAGCAACTTTGAAACCATCTCTACACACTTTGAAGTTTATCACCTCCTTTCCCCTTCTCTCACACTCTCCTAGCTTTCTAACTCAAACTTTGAGAACAGTAATCAAATCAACACTACCGTTCCTGGAAAGCACATGCCAATAATTTGCCTTATGACTCCAATCAACATTCCCTCAGACTTGCCCTCAGAATGCTCCTCTCTGGCCACCACTCCCCTTATCTATATACATTTTACTCCCCTACTGGAATCTAAGCCCCATTCAAAACCCAGAGAACTGTTTATGTGATAGCAATAACATTGTAAATCAAAATCACTTGAGTGACAGACTTAAGAACTGTCTTCAATGAACTGCCCAACCACAGTTCCAGAGGATTGATAAGAAAACATGCTATTCACCTCTGAATAGAGAGGTGATAGACTCAAGGTGAAGAATAAGGCATATTTTCAAATATGGCTAATATAGAAATTTGCTTATATGGGGTTTTATTTTTCATTTGGAGAAAGTTAGGCTAGTTGGGGGGGGTGCTAATTTAAAAAAAAGAAAAGGGGGTTATTGAAGCCTGTAAAAAGTGCTCAGAAGAGAATAGGAGGAAGACTCTAAGGAAACAGAGACAAACAGGAAATCTTTGAAAGCTACATGTTGAATTTATTCTTTATTTATTAGAGGTGATTCCTTTTATGGCCTGAGTAGACTAGATGGCTGGTGAGGACCCTTCCAACTCTCAAATTCTGTGATTCTGTGGTGTACTTAAAAGGAAAAGCAAGCCACATTGTAACAGAGATTTGAATTTTTATGTACAATTCTCCTCTTCTATGTACATAGAAATTCTAATTTTATTCTTTAAGAATTAAAAAAAATTAAAATAAAAAATTGAATTAAATGTATGTATGCATGCACATACATACATACATACACACGCACATACATACATACATACATACATACATACATACATACGATCTTTGAGGACCAATAATCTCTTGCTTCCTTGTATTTGTATCTCTACCTCTTAGCATAGTGCTTGGCACAGAGTAAGTGTTTAGTATGTACCATTTCATTCATTCATTTACAATATAATATGAGCATAATAATTTTTTGTTTAATTTTTAAGGTGATGTATGTGAAATATATGTGGATACATACATACATACATGCATGCATGCATGCATGCATATGTACACACACACATATGAAAGGGACCCTAAAATTGATCTAATTCAAGCCTCATTTTACAGATGAGGAGACATACCCACAGAGCTTAAGTGATTTGCCCAGGGTCACACAGGTAACAAGTGAGAGAGACAGAATTTGAATCTAGGTCTTCATTTTTCCAATCCAGAACTTTCCCTACTACATCAGGGTTTGGAGACTGCTTATGTTAGATGATTAGACAGATGTACCTGGACAAATCACTTCACCCTCTTTGCCTCAGTTAGTGGCAAGCCACTCTAGTATCTTTGCCAAGAAACCCCCAAATGCAGTCACAAAGAGCCAGACATGACTGAACAACACAAAAAACCCACACCTTCACTAAGGGACGATGAAACACATTCACTGCTTAGGTCAGAGGCAGCAAATATGGCCTCTGGTCAGGAGTCCTTCAGTAGTGGAGTCTGGAATTAGCAGTTGGACATGGCTCCCCACAGCAAAAACTGACCAAGAGGTCCCAGAGGCGGGAAAATCATAGGCCTGCTGAAGATGGAAGGGGTGATGCCAATGAATTCCCAGCTCCTTCCTTATAGCCAGCCTGCTACCCCCCCACCCACCCTGCAATGCTCCATCCTCACAGTTCCTTCTATGAACACCCACATTCTGTCGCCACTAATTGAGATGCTAATCCCCTCGGAGAAGGACTACATTCTGGACTGGCTCATCTTTGTAACCTTAAAGTGGCTTAAATGCCAATCCTTCCCCAACTAAGTGCCTTCCCTCTGTGCTTCACCCCCTCCCCCATGTCCTGCCCAGGGCATGTGACTGCATCCACACAGAGGAAGAGAACAAATATTTTGCTAAAAAAAATGCAATAAAAGTTAAGGCTTGTTTTACGAGGGAATCCTTAGTAGTAATCTGATCCTCACATGATAATGTGTTGCAAATTACTAGTAAATGCTCTCCCCAGTAATCTGTGAACTCGATTTTGTGCTGCACAATGAGTCATTGCATGAAAGAGAAAATGACCTTTCCCCTTCAGAAATGTGGTTTTTAAACCCAGGTTTTAAATCAAAGTCCTTGATGAAATACATTTGGTGGATTCAGATCCCCATCTGCACAGAACAATAATTCTCTAGAATGCAGACCTCTTTTGGGGGAAAGAGCCAAGCAAGAGTGGCTCTAGGCGAATGCCAGCTGTCTTAGAGCTCAGTGTCCTCAGCCTATTCCTCATTTGAGCTCCTCATTGAAGCTAGCCATTTTTCTGCCATCCTTAAGGGGAACTGGCTTGGGTATCTTCCCAGAATCTGCATTTGAATTTCTGAAGTATTAACTCCAGGCTTATAGTCTTGCTGTCAGCAGGGTCTGACAAAGAATCAGTCTTCTTGCTCTCACCCAAAGGATGGTATAATATTCTGTGGTGGAAACATTGGACATTCAGTTAGCCAGGTGACTGTTGTGCCATTTTTGGGGGTAATTGAGGAGTCTGTTATAAATTCAACAAACTTTAAAGGGGAAAGAAAGTGAACAAGCATTTATTAAGCATCTACTTTGTACCAGCCACTGTGCTAAGTACTTTACAAATATTATCTCATTTGATTATTAAGGGACTGCTATTTGCAGAACATAGTACTAGATTCTGTGGAAGGCACAAAGTTTAGATGATGACTTCTTTTCCATTTCTCCATGTTGCTGACTCTTAAGAAGATGAATGAATGAGTTAATGAATGAATGAATGAATGGAAAATCATGTTAAAGTGTCCTCTGTGTACTAGGCACTAAGCTAGGTTCTAGATCTCACTCAAGTGAGACAATCCTCTCAAAGAAGTTACATTTTAATAGGGGACACAATGTGTAATACACGAGTGGTGGAAGGTAGTTTTAGTTGAAGGACTCACAGGGATTATGAGTAGAGTAATAAGGCAGTTGATTGGTACTTTCCAGTATCGATGGCAATACTGATTTATGACACAAAACACAAGGAGCTATCATATACAATATTACATGGTAAGTGTATTATGGCATTGCAAAACAAGGTGCTATGTGAAGTCCAAGGCAGAAAATTATCACTGAAGAGGGACCAAGAAAGGTCTCATGGAGGATATCTCCCCATACCAGCTTAGAATGGAACACTATCAATGACTCCTTGCCCAGGAGTTACAGTTGCCTGTTTAATGATATGGGTCTCTATTGGATGCTACAGCTGCAGGATTAGCAACATTCTCGGGGAACCATAAAAAGGCCCTAATTGCCACACCCAGGATATACCTAGTGAGATTTTGGTGCATAGACTATTTCAAGACTGGTATATCAATAAACCAAAAGTGTCACGCCTTACGAGGGTGTTGAATCTGGAGAAGAGAATAATTAGGGAAAACATGACAGATGGCTTCAAATGTGAGAAGGGCTGTTTTGTGGCAGAAGAATTAGACTTTTTCTGCTTGGCCCCAGAGAACAAGAGCAGGACCGCTTAATAGAGGTTAGGCAGATTTGAGCTTAGTAAAGAGAAAAATTGACTAACAATTATAGTGTTGGGGGCAAAGCCCAGATAACTGAATGGTAGAAAGCAGTGTAATGAGCTTTCTTCTATAAACTCTTCCAAGAAGATCTAGAAAATGCTCCAGATTGAATCCTGATGGGGAATCCAGAAAAAGTCGGGGAGTCATTTGACCAGCCCACGTTGGAATAGAGAGACAGACAAAGGAGGTCTGTGGACGCTGGGGATGGGTCAGGCCAGAAGCACATCCGTCCATGTGAGCACTCTCGCACCCAAGGGAAGGCTGTGCACTAGGACAAGAGGAGGTCCCGGACCCATAATGAGACACCAGTGGACTCATCCTGGAACACTGTGATGGGGACAGGTACGAATTAGCAGCTTTTTTTGCCCACAACCCAGTTCTGGGGCAGTTAGGTGGCATAGTGGGGAGCTAGGTAGCACAGCGGATAGAGTGCTGGGCCTGGAGGCGGGAAGACTCATCTGAGTTCAGATTTGGCTTCAGACACTTACTAGCTGTGTGACCCTGGGCAAGTCACTTAACCCTGTTTGCCTTAGTTTCTCATCTGTAAAATGAGCTGGAGAAGGAAAATGGCAAAGCACTCCAGTATCTTTGCCAGGAAAACCCCAAATAGAGTCACAAAGAGACTGAAACAATTAGCCGCTCACCCAGGTCACCTATCCAGGGCAGACTGAGAAGGAGACCTGAGCAGGGGAGGGTTATTCCTGTGTGAAGAGTGTCTGAGGAGTGTACCGAGGAAGGAGACGTTCAGAAGTTAGCTTCAGCAGTGGTGGGACTCAGTCTCTAGGTGCTGAGCAGGGTCTCACTTCCAGCATCTAGCCCAGCCTGCAGAGGAATAACTACAGCAGGAATCCCAAACCGAAGAAGAGTCTACACTTCTGCCGCTCTGAACCAACAGAGCCTTCTAGCAGGCTAATGGAGACTGAGTCCAGCAGCGTACACCTCTTTTTTTTTTTTTTCAGATCCAAGCTCAAGTCAGAAACTTGTAGAGCTGGGGTGGCAGAGGGAGGTGCAGTAATCAGATTTTGACATGCACCAGACCTCTTTCAGAACACTGAGAGCTTGCAGGTCCCCAGCTTGTCTTAAGATCTTGGAGTAACACAACACTTAATACCACAAGAAAGCAACAGCAGGACCAGCCTAGACCTTCTCCAGAAGTGTGGCAGAGAGTAGCCCTAATATCAAGTCCTATGTCAGAAAGTGGGGGCAGCTAGATGGTGCAGTGGATAGAGCATTGGGCTGGGAGTCAGGAAGACTCATCTTCCTAAGTTCAAATCTGGCCTCATACTCTTACCAGTTGTGTGACCCTGGGCAAGTCACTTAATCCTGTTTGCCTCGGTTTCCTCATCTGTAAAATGAGCTGGAGAGGGAAATGACAAACTACTCCAGTATCTTTGCCAAGAAAATCCCAAATGCGGTCATGAGGTCAGACACGCCTGAACAACAAGTGAAGAAGTAAGTTGGAAGAATGAGTAAACAAACAGAAAAGAATCCTACCATAAAGAGTATGGTGGCAAGGGTGCTCAAGACACAAACCCAGAAAAAGCGAAAGATGCTAAATCATCTACAAGTAAAGTCACAAAGAAAAATACTGCTTCAGAAAAAATTCCAACTAAAATTTTTAGAAGAGATGAAGCAAGAATTAAGAAAAGATTTAAAAATGCTTTTATAAATGAAATGAGAGTGCTTGAGGAAGAATTTGAAAAGAATTAAGAGCTATGGAAGGAGAAATTGGAAAGGAAATTAACAGTTCGGTAGAAGAAATACAAAACCTTACCTTTGAAACAAACTGCCCGAAAATTAGAATGGACTAAATAGAAGCCAGTGACACTGTGAGTCAAGAAGAAACATTAAAACACCGTCAAACTGAAGTAATAGAAAAAATGTAACATATAGCAAAAACAATGGACCTGAAAAACAGATCTTAGAGAAGAAATTAGGCATCACTGGGACATCTGAAAATCATGACCAAAAAAAAAGAGTGTAGATATACTATTTCAAGAAATATTAAAACTTCCCAGATCTCTTTGAACCAGAGGGCAAAATGGAAAAATAAATAATCTACTAATCACTTATTGAGAGGAACTCCAAAATAAAAATCCCCAGGCCCATCTTAGTCAAAATTCAGAGTTTCCAGGTCAAAGAAAAAATACTACAAGCAGCTAGACAGAAAGATTCAAGTACTGAGGAGCCACAGTCAGGATCACCCATGACTTAGCAACCTCCACTGTAGAGTAGAGAACTTGGAATACAATAGTTCAAAAGGCAAAGGATATGTGCTTATAGAAAGAATGATTTATCCAGCAAAACTGATCATACTGCTGCAGGGAAAGTAAAGGATAAACTGTTCACATTCTAATATGAGGGCATGATGCATGTGTCCCCTCTGAACCCTATCATCATGAGGAGTCATAGAGGGAAGACCAGTTAGATAAGACCTGGGAGTGGTACCATTGTGTCTAAATGATCTTAAAAGAAGAATGGAAAGAGAGGAGAGGAGGAATACACTGTTGGAAAAGGAAGATTAGGGGGAATTATCTCATGTAATTGAGGTGCACAAATAGACATCTATACAAAATAGGAGAGGTTGTGGGAGCTGCGGCTGATATGTAAACCTCACTCATCTGAACTGATCAAAAGAAGAAAGAACGCACACATTCACACACAGTTGGGTACAGAAATACATTTCATTTAATAAGGAAAGAGGAGGGAAGGGAGATAGGAGGGGAATTAGATGGAGAGTAGATTAAGGGAAGAATTAGTTGTAAGCAAAACAAAGGAGGTATAATATTTACAGCTCTTTTTGAGGTGGCAAAGAATGGGAATGCGAATGGCCAAGCAAGTTATGATAATATAAATGTGATGGAATGCTATTGTGCTGCACTCTTATTAATGTAATGACCAATCATGAGTCGACTCATGATAAAACATACTACCCACCTTCTGATAAGATGCTGCATTAGGCAATTTTTTTGAACATGGCCAACATGGAAATTCATTTGAATTGACTATATATAATTTTAATGGGTTTTGTTTTTCTTGTGTCCTCAGTTGGCGAGTGGGAGGATGAGAAGGTAAATTTTGGCTGATTAAGATTAGTAAAATATTTTAATTATGATATAGCAAACTCTTAGGTGAGGAGCTTCCTCTATTAACCAGGTTGGTACTTTCTCTGCAATTTATAGTGTTAGAAAATATCTAGAGCCCTGAGAGATTAATTGATCTGCCCAGGGTCACACAGCAAGGATGTATGAGTGGTGGCACTTGGATCTAGGTGTTCTGGCCTTCAAGGCCAACTCTCTAATCTTGCACCTCTCTTTACTAATACTTACAGCATTCCAAAAAGTGTAATCTCATGCAGAAATGAGTTCCCTACCACTGGAAGTCTTCAAGGGGAGGTTGGAGGACCGCTTGTCATCTTGTTGTAGTTAAGATTATGTTCAGTCATGGGTTAGACTAGGCTTCTGATCTTTCTTTCAACTCTGAGGTTCTGTGAGTCAGCACTGGAGTAGATTAGAAACATATTACTGCAAGAGCAGCACAAGGGGTTAACTAATTGTAATTTGTCTCATATAAAGTCTTCATCCAAACCAGTACCTTACATTGCAGTCTAGATGCCCTAATGTCATCTGTATTTCCAGAGTTCTTTGTTTAAAGTAAGAGCCAGTCACACAGTGCGCAGCCAGCTCTGTTGAATTTCATTTCCCTACCTTCTACTGTCTGGGACCCTTCTAAAAGGGCCTCAGCCAATCATGCAGCACTTCTGGCTTTTGGGTCCTCTATTTTGCCAGTTCTGCAAAGTTCACTGCTTGGTATACTCTGCTTAAGCTCCCAGGCTTTAATTCTTTTCTGCCATGGGGTCAATGAGTATCTGCAGGAGGGTTTTGTGAATTCCTTCTGAGTCAGCTAGTGAGTGGTCCTTCTGGCAAGATCTACTTTCTTCCATAAATTTCCCCGGAAATGGATATTCTTCCCCACCTGCTTTGCAGTTCCATCACCTCTGGGATTTGCTGGCCATGTAAGGTGGAATTATTAACTCAGATTGGACGATTGAAAACTCTACCGCCTTTCCAACCATCATACATTTGGGCCAGTTATTCTTTTCCCAAGGTCTTAGTCTTTCAAGGCAAGTTACCTTCATTATTTCAAGGTTTCCTCACACACTGAATGAATGGTCATTGAATGGACAGTCAAGTCATTGTTCCATTATGAAGCTGTAATCTAAATGTGTTCCAGATTATGAGTTCTCTAGATCTGAGTCTGCTCTATTATCTGATGTTATCCTCTGACCTACTGGGAAGGTCAGAGTTATTGATTCCTGTTACAGATAATTGGCCTTAGATATAAATGAAAAGGGGAGATAGATAGACAAAGAGAAAGAGACAAAGAAAGAAAGAAAGAGACACACAGATAAAGACAGAGATAGAGGGGAGAGAGGGAGGGAGAGGGAGAGAGGCAGAGAGAGACAGAGGAAAGGAGAAGGGGAGGGAAGGGGGGAATGGGGAATCAGGATGGAGAAGGGGCAGAGGGGTGGAGAGATAGTGAAAGAAACATGAGGAGAGTCAGAACAGGAAGATGGGAGAGAGAGAGCTGTACTCACTCACCAGCAAACATTTATTAAGCACTTACCATGTGCCATCTGAGTGTAATAGAGAGAGAGTTGGGCGTAGAGCCTGAGAAGCATATGCTCTAATCCTGCCTCTGACACATGCTGGCTGTGTGACTCTGGGCAAGTCACTAAAACTTGTGCACTGGGCACAGGAAAAGAAGGTGCCAACCTGCATTGATAGAAGGTGGTTTCCTGATCAAGTAGTTCTTGATAACAATGAAGTGGCAATGCTAGATGGTAGAGACACAAATACCAAAGTCAAACCATCCCTGCTTTCAAGAAGCTTCCATTCTAATGGTGGATGGAGCATGTTCACTGGCAAGGAGTAAGGGGGAAAAATGAGGCAGATGAAAGATGGTGAATACCTTTACTGCCATAATTTCCTCTTTCAGGCAAAAGGGTGATTTCAGTACATCAGTGAGTCAATCAATAAGCATTCATTAAGTTAGTAAGGCATGCCAGGCACTATGCAAAGCACTGGGAGTACAAAGAAAGGCAAAAAAATCATCCCCTGCTCTGAAGAAGCTCACAGTGTTATAGGGGAGACAACATACAAACAGGTGTAAACTATATATGTGTGTGTGTGTGTGTGTGTGTGTGTGTGTGTGTGTGTGTGTGTGTGTTGTGTATGTATATACATTACATACACATATAAATATGCATACAAAATACATATGCATATATGCATATATGTATTGTGTATATATATGTATATATATGTATATATAAATGATAAACTAGAGATAATTAACAGACAGAAAGCACTAGCTTTAAAGGGTTTGAGAACGGCTTCATGTGGGAGGTAGGATTTAATCTGGAGAAACCAGAGGAATAAAAATCTGGAGATTAGGAGGGAGAGAATTCTAGGCATGAAGGACGGCTAGTGAAAATACTCTTAGCTATACACCACCAAGACCAAAGGGCTCCAGTTAGCCTGAGAAAATGGTGATGCAAAGGACAGAGAGCAGGCACCGCAGCTGTGCTAAAATCCTAGGAATAGTGAGGTGCCATGCGGCCTGATACGAGCCTACTTTAAATGTCATTCAGCTGTAATTTGGTTTTGTTACTTTTACGTGACTCAATCAGTATAGGTTAATTGGGTATATTTTATGCCACATCTAGCAGTTATGTTTTGTGCTGTGTTTTTTTGAGCCAAATAACATCTGTTCTGATTATAGAATGGAACCTGTTTAATAACAAAGCTATAACTACAAGGCCCTCTTATGTTATATGGCGAACTCCAGATAGCTCTTTGAAAAGCCCATTAGACTCAACACCAAAGGAAACCATGCCAGAGAACCAGTTTTCCCAAAAAGTCATAGAATAAACCATGTCTTGGAATCTTTATAACACATAATAATGCAGTATGCTTTTTTATTATATTTTATTTTTATTCTTTATCTCTGCTCAACTCTTTCTTTTCTTTTGTCCTCCAGTTCTCCCCACTACTTATCTCTGTTTCTGGCATCCCACTGACATATGTGTCTGCTAAAGATTTCTCTCTTTTCTGGTTCTTGTTCTTCTTCATTAGAGAACTGCATATAGAGTTAGGAAGACCTGAGTTTTGCATTGTTGGACTCTGGGCAAGTCATTTAACTTCTAGACATTAGCTTTCTCATCTGTAAAATAAAAGAATAGGGCTCAATGACCTTGAGGCTCCTTCTAGCTCTAAATCTGTGATCATACGATCCTCTTAATTTTCTTTCCCCTCTTTCTCTTTCACTTGCTCCTCCTCACTTTCAAATTTCTTTCCTTTTATTTCCCTTCTTTTTCCTTCCATCCCTGCTTAATTAGTACCAGGAGATAAGAAGACAAAGATTAGAATTGAGAATGAGGAAAAAGAGGATTTTTCTATTTATTTACAATATTCTTTCATCTCTTTCTGTTTTCTTCTAGTAATCTATCCTCCATCTTCCCATTCCTTTCTTTTTTCTAGGGTAATATCCAATAGCCAATAAACATGTAATGTTGTTAAGCAGCAATGACTATGACACTGTGCTAACTGCTGGTGATACAGTTAATAAAAAGAAAGAAGGTCGCTTCCTTCAATGAGCCTACAATCTAAAATATGATATTGAAAGTTGATGTGATACCCTTTGACCTAGCAATACCGCTTCTAGGTCTGTATCCCCAAAAAGATTATACAAATGGGAAAAGGACCCACGTGTACAAAAATATTTATAGCAGCTCTTTTTGTGGTGGCCAAGAATTGGAAATTGAGGGGACGCCCATCAGTTGGGGAATGGCTGAAGAAGTTATGGTATATGAATGTAATGGAATCCTATTGTGCTATAAGAAATGATGAGCAGACAGACTTCAGAAAAACCTGGAAAGACTTATATGAACTGATGCTGGGTGACGTGAGCAGAACCAGGAGAACATTGTACAGAGTAACAGCCACAATGTGTGGTGACTTATTTTAAGACTCATCTCTTCTTAGCAATGCAAAGATCCAAGGCAACTCCAATGGACTCATGATAGAAAATGCTGCTCACATACAGAAAAAAGAACTATGGAGTCTGAATGCAGATCAAAACATATTATTCTCTCTTTTTTCTTTTTTGCTTTGTTTTTTGTTTCTTCTTTCTTGTGGTTTCTCCTATTGGTTCTAATTCTTCTTTACAACATGACTAATGTGAAAATAAAAAAAAAAAAGTTGATGTGAGTCATAGAAATTATCTGGTTCAACTTCTTCATTTTATAGTTGGGGTTACTGAGGCTCAGAGGAATTCAAACTTAGGCCTTTTGACCACAAATTTAATGACCTTTCCATTGTCACACTATTCTGTATTCTTCTGAATTACTTCTCTGAGTTTCTTTACCATTTCCAAATCCTCTCTTTGTAAGAAAGCACACGTATGTGTGCGTGTGTGTTGTCCGTGTAGATTATGGTTATGTCCCCAAGAATTAATCTAAATGTGGCTTGCAGGGAGGGATAAATGGAGTTTTGCTCATCCCTATCCAAAGGAAATTGATTCTGACTCCTAAGGGGAGAAGACTGGGGCAACAAGGCTGACTTCTGTGTTCTTCTCATGAAGGGGTATCAGATTAGAAGTACATCTACTTCTCCTACTAAATATTGCTAGTGTAGGAAAAATTATTTCATTCTATGGTTCCAGTTTCTTTCGTGGTCGCTGTGCCTTACAGAGGAAAGAGTTCTCTAAGCTTACATCTGAAGGCTTGACTCTCTTCCCACCAAATGCTAGTTACCCACAGGATCATTGTAAATAGTGAACAGTAAATGTACCCATTTATCCAAACAGGGATCAAACAGGAATCAGAGAAGTTAAACAGACAAGAACATACCAGGAATATATTTCCACAGGGATTGTGCTATCTCATGCAAACTCTGCCCCTCAGTGAGGCATGCAGTAGTAAGTAATCATTCTCTCCAGCAGTGACAATGTTAGCAGGCTTGAACCCTAGGTTACACATGGTAAGAGTTGCTTAAGAATGTAGCAGGGTATGAATACTTACAATGAAAGGGCTATTCTAATTTTTTCTCCCATCTCCCAATGATTTAATCATGGTAGACAAACTCCCTTATAAGGATGAAGGTTTACTCCATTATGCAATACATTTATCACACCAAATACTCATGTCTTTAAACAGTAAACACACCATTCTTTTAAAGGACAGTGATGATATTGTCTACATTTTCCATATGTAGGAGGAAATGGATACCCAGATTTCTCCAATGATCTGACCAAATCTGTTCCCTACAGTAGATAACTGATGTTTATAGAGTACTTTAAACTTTACAAAGCACTTTACATGCATTATCTCATTTGAGCTTCACCATACTCCGGTGAGATAAGTTCTATGAATATTTTTGTCCTCATTTCACAGAAGAGGAAACTGAGGCAGAGAGGTTAAATGACTTCATAACAAGCTAGCAAGCATCAGACAGGTCTTCCTGATTTCAAGGAATTGTTGTTCATCTTTTGTTTTTGAAGAGGACCAGTGACGTCACGGGGTGGTCAAGTCCAGCACAACATTTACTATACTATTCTGCTTCTTGGTACTGAGCCAGGTAATACCCATGTAAAAGAATATCCGTTTGCTTGCCTACTCTAGGGCCACACACATATCCTATCCATTGGTCAATGAGTATTTATTATGTGCCTACTATATGTCAGGCACTGTGCTTTGTTCTGGGGATACAGCACAAAGTACAAAACAATCTCTCCTCACAAGGAGCACATTCCAATAGAAGAGAAAACAAGTACACATAAAATATATACAGTATAAATATAAAATGAATAAATAAGAATAGATACAAACTAGTGAAATATAAGGTGGTTTTAGAAGATGGAGAGCACTAGAAACTAAGGGGATCAAAGCTAGTTTCATGCAGGAAATGTTGCTCAAGCTTGTTCTTGAGGGAAGAAAGAGTGGGACTCTTCCAGGTGGAGGTAAGGAAGGAGTGCATTCCAGGCAGGTCCAATTGTCAATGAGAGGCATAAATGGAAGGGAGGTGGAATGCCATGTGTGGGAAGCAGAGGGAAGGCTGGTAGGCTGGATCACAAAATACAGGAGGGAGAGAAATGTCCAGTGAGGCAGGAAAGAGACTTTGGGGTCAGGTTCTGAAAGGCTTCAAAATCTAAAGGTGGATTTATTCTGGGGTAGTTGGGGGGCAGTGCAGTTGAGGAGGTAGGGAAATCACACGGTCACATCTGCAAATTGAGGAAAATTATTTTGGTAGCAATATATATGGACTAGAGTGGTAAGAGACTAGAGACAGGGAGACCAATTAGGAATCTGTTGTAATAACCTAGATGATAGGTGAAGAGGGTCTGGACTAATGTGGTAGCTGTGTGAATGGAGAGAAGTCAGGTAGAAATGGCACGATTTAGCAACTGATTTGATATGTGGGGTGAGAGAGAGAGAGAGTGAGGAATCTAGGATAATACGAAAAATATCAACCTGGGGCTCTGGAAGGCATATAACAAATGTTCATACCAGTGATTCTGGAAATATTCATTGGCAGAGGAAATAGTTATTTTACATTCCATCAGCATCATCTTATAGTTGGACAGGACCTTGCAAATCATTTAGTCCAGTTGCCTCATTTTGCCGAGTAGGGAGGTGAGCCCCAAAGAAGTGAATAATTTGCCAAAGGTCAAACACATTAAAGAAGGAGCATACCTAGGATTTGAACTCAGGTCCTCTGACTCCAGTTTCAGTGCTCCTTCTACAAGATCAAACTGTCTCCATATAAAGGAGTGCCATTTATCTAACTCTAAAACGTTTTTTTCCTAAATACTACGTAAATACAGTAGTTAACTAATAACTATTCCACTATATATGTGTTTTCCTCTTTCTCTGTTGGTAATTTTATTGGCTACTAGAAAACCAGTAGCTATTTCTTGAGCACATATAGAGATGACAGAGAGAGAAAATGTAACTTAGCCCATTTCAATTATTGGTGGCAACTAGTGCCATGAGGGCAGGACTGTGCATCCTATATTATAGTAGGTGCTCAATATCTACTTGTTTGAATGAATGAATCTGTAAATGAATGGATGGGTGAAGAGAATGAGAACTCTTAACAAGTTTTTACTTGGGGAGAAACAACATTCCAGATCTGAGAGACCTTTAATTTCATTCTATAACTTCTGAAGGGAAAACATTCTAAATCAGGAGTTGGTGAGCTACCTCAAGGGGGCCAGGGCCCTCCACCTGTTTTTGTACCACAGGCAAACTAAGGTGATTTTTACATTTTAAAATAGTTATTTAAATGCGATTGTTTGAAAATGTACAAACCATTCTTAGCTCACCCAGCAGGATTTGGCCAAAGGGCTATAATTTGCTAATCCCTATCCTAAATTATTCTTCTCATCAGTCTATTTTTATAATCCTTTCTCTCTCTTCTCCTTACATTTGTTCCTTTCCTCTAGTAATACAAAAACAAAATCAGCTTTGAGATGGACAACACATAGTACTGACTTCATGGCTTGAAGTGGATTGGGGTGGGGTGGGAAATAAAGGAGAGAAGGGTCTAGAAGCAAAAAGCTGGTTCACCATATGCCACATGTAACAGCGTAATAGGAGGAACAAGGCATTTGGGGGTTAGTTCTAGCCTATCCCTGTCTATCCAAATTGTGCTAGCTGAGCTCACTCCTCTATTTCCTCTCTGAAGAGAAAGGTACCTAAGGGATAGGCCTTGATTCTCTAAACTGGAGCATGTAGGGGAGCTCAAGTCAACTGGGATCAGAGCCAGGGAGGAAGCTGTCCAGAGATGGTAACTGGGAGTTAGGACTATGAAGAGGAAAAAAGGGAGGCCAGTGGTCAGTGCTAGAGCACTATAATTTAATTTTTTTCCCCTTTTAAATAGTATTTTTTTCAATTACATGTAAAGACAATTTTAAACATTCATTTTTTATATAAAATTTTGAGTTCCAAATTTCTTACACAAAAAAGTAAAAATAATATACTTCAGTCTGCATTCAGTATCTATCAGTTCCTTCTCTGGATGTTAATAGCATTTGCCATTGTGAGTCTTTTGGACTTTTTTAAAAAGAACAACTTTCCAAGTGATAAATTTATATGTATATACATACATACACATATGCATACACATATATACATTGCAGTTCATGGGTGGATGAACTGTGCCATTGTTAATGATCTTTCTGGTACCTAACACAAAACTAAGCACACAGTAGGTCATCAAAGAAGGCTGGTGACTGACTCATCACAGTTTCCATGCTTTGAAATAAATGTTGCGTGACAGAAATGTGTTGAGTCCAGAAACGATGTCATTTTATAATAGCTGGAACCAGTACCCAACCCTTTCAATCCTTACAACTCAGAGAGGCTGTGAAAAAACAAAAAAAAAACCTTTTGATTTATCCAAGATGTAGTATTTAGTGTTCGGTATTTTCTTCTAAGTCACTGTACGAATTTTGCTAAGAAATAGATACTATGTAAAGATCCAGGCAGTGGTGTGAGGAACCATCTTGATGCTCTGGGTTTGGGAAAACCAATTGTTAAATTTTCAGCTTGTGCGTTTACACCTCTAAATTGAAAAATACTTCTGGGCTGGATTCATTGTTTTGTCGACTATCTACACTTAAGAAAGTGATGAAGAAACTATTAATAATGCATATAAACTCAAACGTGTCACTGGTACAGGTTCACTACCACTGCCACAGAGAGCTGATTATTAAACATTTATTAGTACACCCTTGGATTTTTAGCTACATGACAAATTTCTATCAAATTTTGGTCTAGGGTACACAGGCCTTTTAGTAGTGGTACAAAGTTCACATTTCTGAGTATTATGTATTCCTTCACTATCTGGATCCACATACCTCTCTTTCTTCCTCTCTTTTCTTACCTTTGCGAGGCTGGTCAGTAGGGTAGCCTATTGGCTCCCCGGCGGGATATCCCTCCACATACTGACCAAGCTAACTTCCTTATTTTCAGGTTTCTACAGCTGGACACGTGAGTGCAGACAACATAACGCACTACTGTTTTATAATTACACCTAGGAAGATAAATGTTTTCTGCTTTTTACCCCGTACCCACCCACCCAGCCTGAGATCAAGGGTTTCATTCAGTTCAGCCTGAAAGATGGAGGTCAGTAGAGGTAATGGGAGCTTCATACAGCAAAAAGGGAAAGGCAAAGGGGAGGGGGAAGGGAATGGAAATTTTTTTAGTGCCCACCATGTGCCGAAAACTGTGCTAAGCATGTTACAAGGGAAAGATAGACTGAAAGGAGAGGGCCAGGGAAAAGAGCTGGGGCAAATAGCTTAGTTCTCAAGCAGCTGGGAATGTAGGCTCCATGGAAGAAGAGGAACCCCCACCCTCTGTGCTGCAGACATAAAGCCATAGAAGGCAGTGAAGAACATTATGGAGGGTGCCCAAACAAGGATGGCACGATGGGGGAATAAGCGCTGAAGAATTATGGAGAATGAAGATACAGTGGAGGCATCGTTGATGTGAGCACACTAGAATCTGACCTATTTTCCCTGTTTCTCCATGTTGCTGACTCTTAAGAAGATGAACAAGGTAAATTTGTTGGTAGCAAAGATAGGCTTCACAGACCCATACAACCAGCTTCACTCAGCTTCATGCTCTAAATTGCCAAGTTGGATAGCACTGATGATCTTTTTTTCTTCTTCCTTTTTTCCTTCCTCCCTCCCTCCCTCCCTCCTTCCTTCCTTCCTTCCTTCCTTCCTTCCTTCCTTCCTTCCTTCCTTCCTTCCTTCCTTCCTTCCTTCCTTCCTTCCTTCCTTCCTCCTTCCTTCCTCCCTTCCTCCTTTCTTTTTCTTTCTTTATTTTCATCTGTAAAACATGCACCAGAACCATGATTCAACCTCTATTATATAAAATGGAGGCAGAAGAAGTTGGGGGAAGGGAGGGGATAGAGGGTTGTCACATGTGAGAATCTGCCCTTTTCATGTGGATTTCTCTTAACCCCCTCTCTAACCTTATTCACTAGGCTGAAAGCAGGATTCGTGTTATGTTTTAATTTATAGACTCATTGTTTATAGAAATGGATTTTTTAAAAAATTTATTTTCCCCCCTGGTAAAGTCAAACCACCAGACCCATGTACTTAGTCAGCAAGGAAGAGACCATTTTTCAAAAGCACAACTTACAAGTGACCCAGAGTGGCTTTTAAATATAGAAGTGCTATTGGGGCCCTGTAGTGTGAAAGGAATAGTCAAAACCCCTGTCTTGGCCAGCTGTGAAATCTGTGATTGATTCCTCAAAAACCTATAGAGAAAAAGGGTTAAAGGCGACCATATACGAAAGTAAAAGAAATAAATTGAACACACATGTGTAATCATTATTCATATGAGCCTTCCCTGTATTACTTCATAACACAGCTGTATACACACAAAAAACCCAGTCCCTTTGCTTTCTTCCTATTGGAGTCTTATTAATTTTGGTTTAATGGAACACAAATGTCGATGCTCTTCATTTGGATGAGGGCGGGCTGGTTTGGCATTTAAGCCTTAGCTAGCATGGCTATGACCATCTAATACAAATGTCTCCAGGCTTTTCAGAGCTCCTGACAGGGCAGCTTTTGAGCATGACAGTTGCTATGGTCACCAGTGTGCCTATTTGCAAGGAAAATTGGGGGCAAGGCTCCTTACGTCAAAAATTACGTTGGGGGGAAAAAGGAGAATGTTTGCTCCACTGGCTGACACTTAGCGGTTTGTTGTCCTCCCAGCCCACACACTTCTGTGGAACAATAGCCCATTCAGCTGCATAAGTCAAAGTTTGGGGCTCCTATCATTCTATCATTCCAGCTGGAATTGACATGAAGAGCGTGAACTGGGTATGGTCACTCCTGGAATCAATGGGGGCATTGACATTCCCAAGGAATTGATGGCTTTCTTTGTTTGGTTGCAAGGCCTTGGAAAGGAGGCACTTTGGGGGAGGGGTGGTAGTGGAGAAGCACTAGACTGAGAGTCAAGAGACCTGGGTTTTTGTCTTGACTCTGCTACCAATTAGCTGCAGACCCTGGGCCTTAGTTTTCTTTTATGTAAAGGAATGAGCTTGGACTCTAAAATCTCTTTTGGACCTGACTTGTTATTTCATTGGCATAGGATGCTTCCAGTGAGGAAACTCCTTCACCAGGGCATATTGGCACCTGTTCGGAAATTTGTAATTTAGAGAGTAGCTTGAGGCACTGAGAGCTTACGTGCCTTACCCAAGGACACACGGTCACTATGTGCTTGAGCAAGACTTGAACTCAGCTCTTTCTGACTCTTAATCCAGCTCTCCCCTACTCCATGCTGCTTAAAAAATTCTAAATTTCTAATGACCTTTGTTATTATGCTGCTCCATTTATATTATACACACAACTATATATTCCTGCTTACTGCTTTGCAGGCATAGATGCATGTATAAGTACACACCCATATATATGTGTGTCTGTGTGTACATATACATATATGTATATGTGTATATATACACATAGATAAATATATGAGATATAAACATATTTTATATATAGAGATGTTTGAGGGACATAGTGGATAGAAGGCTGACCTTGTAGCTAGGAAGACATGGGTTCAAATTCTGTCTCTGACTTATGTTAGCTATGTGACCATGGTGGGCAATTCATTTAATCTTTCAGGACTCCACCTAAGACTATAAATCCCAGAGAAGCTGCTGATCTGTATCCATGGAGGGATTTCCACATTGAATGAATTAATAGATTTCCCCTTCCCCCTTCCTTTCTTTTTTTTTTTTTTGATGTGATGGATATAAATTTACAATACACACTGTGAACACAGAGCTAATTGCCCACCAGAAAATACAGATGGACAATATGTTAAGAGCTCCTCATGGCTGCATAATTTGGTAAATGAGCCTAAGATCCCACTCAGCTACTTACTACTGTATGACCTTGGTCAAATCCCTTGGCCTTTCAGAGCCTTGTTTCCCTCATTTTCAAAAGGAGGGGATTGGACGAGATGACCTAGATTTTCTCTGTTAACTCTAAGTCTATGCTCCTGCAATCCTATGATTAGCATCCGTTTCATCCTTAACAATCGCTGTTCTTAGGAGGATACTCTACGATATAATTGATAACATACACACATGACTTCTTGTTCAGTCTTTTTTTCAGTCATGTCCAACTCTTCATGACCCCATTTAGGGTTTTCTTGGTAAGGATACTGGAGTGGTTTGCCATTTCGTTTTTCAACTCATGTTACAGATGAGGAAATTGAGGCAAACAGGGTGAAGTGACTTGCCCAGGGTCACACAGACAGTAAGTGTCTTAGGTTAGATTTGAGCTTAGGTCTTCCTGACGTCAAGCCTGATGTTCTATCCACTGTGCCACTTATCTGAATTAGGGAGGAATGAATCAGTACTTGGGAGACAGATGTGTTTGGTTCTTCATTTAATTTGATTTCACCCTTTCTGAATCTATCTTTTTTGTTTTGTTTTTTTTTCTTTTTTTGGTGAGGCAATTGGAGTTAAGTGACTTGCCCAGAGTCACACAGCTAGTAAGTGTCAAGTGTCTGAGGCCAGATTTGAACTCAGGTCCTCCTGACTCCAAGGCTGGAGCTCTATCTACTGTGCCACCTAGCTACCCCATGAGTCTCAGTTTTACTGGAGGATTATTAACATGAAAGTTGTCTCAACTTCAAGGTTACAATCATCTCTATTTGTTTTCCATTGATTACTGATGTCTAAGATTCCCTTCAATTCACAGTCTATGATCCAAAGATCAATGGTCCAAAGATCATCACCCTGGCTTCAGCAAATGTGGTGGCTGTACCTCAACTCTGGTAATCCCTGTCAAGTTATACTTGCTCAGAGTTGGTGATGGACCCCAGTGGATACACTGGAATGATGTCCTTGCAAAGACAGATGCACAAATATGTAGCAGGCATATGGTGGTAGGTGTTTTTTAGAGTTATTGGAGTCTTATGTTTACCTGTAGTGACACAATTTAAATGGACCTGGACCTTGTTTAAGGAGATGACTTTTTCCCTTGCTGTTAGCTCTTCCCCCTACTGTCAGTTCCTCTAACACTGTTGTGTTCAAAAAGCTCATCCTCTGAATTCTTGCTTTAGCAGAATTTTGCAGCAACTTCTCTTGTGAATTCAGGATCTTTTGACCTTTGTTTGACTGGGCTTTTTTGGAATTCACATACACACACACACACACACACACACACACACACACACACATATCCTAGAAACCAAAAAAAAAAGGGGGGGTATATGTGCATACTCACATGATATTAAGGAACCACTACTGGGCAAAAAAAGGCTGGGATATTTTATTCATTCCCTTCTTCATTAAGGAGCCCTTCTGCTCTGGATGCCTGTGTACTGGGTTCAGTCCTGGAGAAGTTTGGCCTCTAATGAGAGGGGTTAGGTAGCTCTTTTTTCTCACACTGTTCTGCTTTTTCAGTCCCCCCACCCTGATGCTCCAAGGAAATATTGCTTAAAGTTTATGTATTGGCCCATTTTTAGGGTTTTCCCAAAAGGGGGAAAATAAAAGAAACCCAGTGTACAGTATGAATCCTAGTTGGGACAGATATTTATTTCTTACATAACAAAAGAAAAGTTAATGGACACGGAAGACTTATATTGTACATTGATAGAGTGACTTAAAATAAGATTGAGTAATTTTCTTTACAACCCCTTACATGAGTCTCTGGAAAAGATGATTTTTTTTTTTTTTTGGCAATTGGGGTTAAGTGACTTGCCCAGGTCACACAGCTGGGAACTATCAAGTGTTTGGTCTGAGGCTGGATTTGAACTCAGGTCCTCCTGACTTCAGGGCCAGTACTCTATCCACTGCACCACCTAGCTGCCCCCTGGAAAAGCTGATTCTTATACCTCATCAGAACACAAATCAGTTTATCGAGCTACCAAAGATTCATTCTACATTTTACCTCAGCTCTGTGTTGTCCAAACAGTTCCTGGTCCATGTCTTCTGGAAAAATGGGCCAAGCTTGGGCCTATCTTTTTGTTTGTTTGTTTGTTTTTGTTTTTGGTGAGGCGAATGGGGTTAAGTGACTTGCCTAGGGTCACACAGCTGGTAAGTGTCAAGTGTCTGGTCTGAGGCTGCATTTGAACTCTAGTCTTCCTGACTCCAGAGCCAGTGCTCTATCCACCACGCCAGCTACCTGCCCCCGAGGGCCTCTCCTTTTATTGGTGGTCGTCTTTCTGAGACCACCGTAGTCATTGCCAGGGACTTGCAGTTACTTAGCTTTGCTCGACAGAGTCCAGGTCCTCTGGTTCTCCTGGACTCAGAAGGCCACCTCCAAAACTGGAAATGTTCATATAATAATGGTATTTATGTGCCTGCTCAAAAAAATAAAATGAAACACAGCAGAAAAGGAAGCCAGGGACCCATGGGGCAAGCTCATCTCATTGAGTCTCCCTACTATAGTGGCCTCATGGGAGTAGCCACCAAGATAAAGAAGAAGAGTACCATCTTTTTTTTTTTGTGATGCAGTTGGGGTTAAATGACTTGTCCAGGGTCACACAGCTACTAAGTTTATGTGTCTGAGGCTGGATTTGAACTCAGATCCTCCTGACTCCAGGGCTGGTTCTCTATCCACTGCACCACCTAACTGCCCTTGAAGAGTAGCATCTTGAAGTTGCATGTCTGAATAGAAAAAGAGTACCATCTTAGAGTTTCATGATGCCACCTGGAAGAACAGAAACATGGAAGTTATCTCAACTCCAAGGTTACAATCATCTCTATTTGTTTTCCATTGATTACTGATGTCTAAGATTCCCTTCAATTGATGCAGCAACTCACTCACCCGTTGTTCTTATGGTGAGTGAGAAGGACCAAGGGACCATCCGGGGTTTTCATAACTATTATATGAGAGCACGAAGTCTTTTCAACATTGAGTAAGTGGAAATAACCAAAGGTTTGCCATCCACAAAGCATCAAACTTCCTAAGCCATGAGAGACACGTATGTAGTCACTTAGAAATAAAAGTCAGCCACCTTGCTGCTCTGACCTGAATAACAAAACTGAGAAGTGTGTGTGTGTGTGTGTGTGTGTGTGTGTGTGTGTGTGTGTGTGAGAGAGAGAGAGAGAGAGAGAGAGAGAGAGAGAGAGAGAGAGAGAGAACATATAACTATTTTAAAACTGTATTCAAACCTTAGAAACTTTTTCAGGGCCTGCTTTTATGTAGCCTATATATGATGATATTAGACTGTAAGCTCCCTGTGGTCATGGACTGTCTTTTCCTCCTTTTTTGTGTCCCCAGTGCTTAGCACAGTGCCTAACACATTGCAGATGCTTAATAAATATTTATTGATTGATTTGAAGGGGCTTGAGAGGCCCTAATGTTAACCCCATCACCTGTTGGCACACAATTACAGCTTCCTTCTTTAGTGTCTCAAAAGATACATGTGTGTTGCTTGAGTCCCCTTCTAAAATGCAGATACCCCTAAGAAGAGTCACAGCTTTAAAGTAACTTGGTATGGGGGGGACCATATTGCCAACATAATGAAAGGAGTACTGGGTTTGGCATCAGGAAGCCTACTTTGGAGTCTCTCATTTTGTCTCATAAAGTAGCTCCGTGACCTGGGTCAGGCCCCTTCCCTGCTCTGTGCCTTGGTTTCCTCATTCATTAAGTGGTGTAAAAATACTTGAGCAACCCATCAGAATAAGATTGAGAAGAGAATGCCCTCACTTCGTCTCCATGCTGCTATCCATTTTCCTATATCTCTCCTTCCTTTTGCAGGTAAATTACTTGACAAAGCCATCGACACTCAGTGACTCCACCTTCCATCCCTTTCATTTGCTTCTAAATCCTGTGCAGTATAGCTTCCAGATTCATCATTCAACTGAAATATTTCATTTAGCCCTTTTATGTAAGGACTTAGTTACCAAAGAACACCATCACAGCAACTGGTTAACCATCAGCTGTGAGTAAGCTAGACCTGCAGATTTCACTGCAGGGGACTTTCTGGGATCAGCAGTGAGAAAGGGAATGCTGATAATGGTAGGTAAGAGAGAGCCAAAGACAGACTTTGCTTACACAATAATTTTTGCTCATAGTGAAGAGAACAATGGACTTGGAGCCAGAATTCATTTCAATTCAATTTAACTCAAGACTCATTTAGTGAATGCCTATTATTTGCATGACACTGAATACACAGAAGACTTGGGCCGGATCCCTGGCTCTGTGCCTCACTTTCCTTCTTTATAAGATGAGGAGTTAGATAAAATGATCTCCAAGGTCCAATTCTCTGTCACTGTGATGCCTCTCTTGACTACTTGACAAAGTTCCTCTGAGGAACAAATTAGAAAATGTATGCTAGAGTCCTTTGTAAAACACTAGCAGCATTTAAATGTGAGGTATCAGCCTGGCCTTTATCCTCGTTACCAAGTGTTGGTCATGTGTTTGGGAAATTAAACCTGTCAGGCTTCTGACACCCACCCAGAGCTGTCCAAACAACAGTTCTTTCATAACTGTCCAAAAAGTACCCTCAATTTCTCCAGCAGATTGCTTCTGCTATTTATTCCCAATTACTCTCTGTTTTTCAGTCTCTCCTTATCTACTGGCTCCTTCCCTGCTGCCTATAAAAAAGCCGTTTTCTCTACCAACTGTCAAAAACCTTCACTTGATCTGACCATCCCTGCTAACAATTTCCCTGTATCTCTCCTCCTTTTTGAGGGTAGATTGCTTGAGAAAGCATTTAATACTCAGTGACTCTAACTTACTCCTCTCATTTGCTTCTATACCCTGTATGATCTGGCTTCCAAATTCATCATTCAACTGAGATTGCTGTCTCTAAAGTTATCAGTCATCTCTTAATTGACAAATCTAATAGCCTTTTCTTAATCCTGATCACCTCTGACATCTCTTCTAGTGTTCCACTCTTTTGATCACCTTCTCCTGGATAGTTCTCCTCCTACCTTCTCACCTTTATTTATTTTTTATGTTAAATTTGTCCAACACTGTGAGAGGCATTAAAGTCTCCTGCTACTTTTGTGCCACTATGATTACTATGTAATTAAGTTATTTTTCTTTTATGAATTTGGATGCTAGCAAATCAGAGCATGTACATTTATAAATATTAGTTTTATTGTTACTTTCAGCATAATATGAGTTTCCTTGTTTATTTTTATGAGTTATGACTGCTTGTTTTTGCTTTGTCTGATATTATGATTGCAACTCCTGATTTTTTGCATTCATCTGATGCATAGTGAATTTTGCTTCACTTCATTTTTATTTTTTGCCTTTTATTTTTATTTTATTTTGTTCTTTGCCTTTTAATCATATTTCCTATAAGATTGGGGGGTTTATGCTCTTATCCAATCTGTTACTCTTTTTTTTAATTTTAATGCATTCATGTTTAAAATTATGAGTTAGATTTATGTTTTTCTTTATGTGTCTGTAATAGTTTTTCTTCTGAATTATGATTTTCTCCCCTCTTCTTTAAAGACAGTACTTCTTCTCTTCAGCTTTTTTAGATTAATTTACTTTAAGGCAAACTCTATTCCCACTGTTTCTCTTTCACTTTCTAATTTTTAAAAGTTGTTAAAAGGCTAACTTTCAATTGTGAATTCTCTCCCTGCCTCCTGCCACCCCCCAACCTGTTGAGAAGGCAAGAAATACCATACCAGTTATATGTATGAAGTCAGGCAAAACATATTTTCACATTAGCCATGCTGTGAAAGAAAAAAAAATAAAGTGAATTAACATGTGCTTTAATCTGCACTCAGAATTCATCAGTTCTCTCTCTGGAGATGGATAGCATTTTTCATCATAAGAACTTTGAAATTGTCTTGAATCATTGTGTTGATTAGAGTAGTTGTCTTTCACAATTGATCATCATTACAGTATTGCGGTTACTGTGTACAGTGTTCTCCTTATTCTGCTCATTTCACTTTGCATCAGTTTGTATAAGTCTTCCCAAGTTTTTCTTAAATCAACCTCCATTTCTTACGGCATAATACTATTTTATCACAATCATATACTATAACTTGTTTAGCCATTCCCCAATTCTGATTCTTTTTCTTATTTTTTTAACATATGAATTTATTTTTAGTTTTCAACATTTACTTCCACAAGATTTTGAATTCCAAATTTTCACCCCATCTTACCCCTCCCCCACCCCAAGATGGCATGCATTCTGAATACCCCTTGCCCTAGTCTGCCCTCCTTTCTATGTCTCCCCCCCCCTTTTTTTATCCTCTTCCCCTTCTATTTTCCTGTAGGGCAGGATAGATTTCTGTACCCCATTTCCTGTATTTCTTATTTCCCAGTTGCATGTGAAAACATTTTTTTAAGCATGTGTTTTTAAAACTTTGGGTTCCAAATTTTCTCCCTTCCTCCCACCCCACCCACCCTCATTGAAAAGGCAAGCAACTCAATACAGGCCATACATGTGCAGTTATGCAAAACACTTCCATAGTAGACATGTTGTGAAAAACTAACTCTATTTCCCTTAATCCTATCCTGCCCCCCATTTATTCTATTCTTTCTTTTGACCCTGTCCCTCCTCAGAAGTATTTCCTTCTGATTACACCTTTCCCAATCTGCCCTTCTCTCTATCATCCCCTTGCTCTCTTGTCCCTTACCCCCTATTTTCCTGTAGGGTAAGACAGATTTCCATACCCAATTGAGTGTGTATGTTATTCCCTCCTTAAGCCAAATCCTATGAGAATAAGATTCCCTCATTTCCTCTCACCTTCCCCTGTTTCCCCTCCACTGTAAGACCTTTTCTTGTCTATTTTGTGTGAGATAATGTACCCCATTCTACCTCTCCCTTTCTCCTTCTCCTAGTATAATCCTCTCTCACCCCTTAATTTTATTCTCCAGATATCACCCCTTCATCTTCAACTCACCCTGTGCCCTCTATCTCTCTCTCTCTCTCTCTCTCTCTCTCTCTCTCTCTCTCTCTCTATCTATCTATCTACTATCTATCTATCATACATACATATAATTTTTCCCCTCCACTACCCTAATACTGACAAAGGTCTCATGAGTTATAAATATCATCTTTCCATGCAGGAATGTAAACAGTTCAACCTTAATAAGTCTCTTATGATTTCTCTTTCCTGTTTACCTCTTCATGTTCCACTTGAGTCTTGTATTTGAAAGTCAAATTTTCTATTCAGCTCTGGTCTTTTCATCAAGAATGCTTGAAAGTCCTCTATTTCACTGAATGACCATTTTTTCCCCTGAAGGATTATACTCAGTTTTGCTGGGTAGGTGATTCTTGGTTGTAATCCTATCTCCTTTGCCCTCTGGAATATTGTATTCCATGCCCTGCAGTCCTTAATGTAGAAGCTGCTAAATCTTGTGTTATCCTGATTGTGTTTCCAATACTTGTTTCTTTCTGGCTGCTTAATATTTTCTCCTTGACCTGGGAACTCTGGAATTTGGCTACAATATTCCTAGGAGTTTTCCTTTGGGGATCTCTTTCAGGAGGAGATCGGTGGATTCTTTCAATTTCTATTTTGCCCTCTGGTTCTAAAATATCAGGGCAGTTTTCCTTGATAATTTCTTGAAAGATGATGTCTAGGCTCTTTTTTTGATCATGGCTTTCAGATAGTCCAATAATTTTTAAATTCTCTCTCCTGGATCTATTTTCCAGGTCAGTTGTTTTTCCAATGAGATATTTCACATTGTTTTCTAATTTTTCATTCTTTTGGATTTGTTTTACAGTGTCTTGATTTCTCATAAAGTCACTAGCTTCCAATTGCTCTATTCTAATTTTTAAGGAAGTATTTTCTTCAGTAAGCTTTTGGACTTCCTTTTCCATTTGGCCAATTTTGCTTTTTAGGGCATTCTTCTCCTCATTGGCTTTTTGGACCTCTTTTGCCATTTGGGTTAGGCTATTTTTTAAGGTGTTATTTTCTTCAGTTTTTTTTGGGTCTCCTTTAGCAAGCTGTTGACTTGTTTTTCATGATTTGCTTGCATCACTCTCATTTCTCTTCCTAGTTTTTCCTGTACTTGTCTTACTTGCTTCTCAAAATCCCTTTTGAGCTCTTCCAAGGCCTGGGACTGATTCATATTTTTCTTGGAGGCTTTGGATGTAGGAGCTTTGACTTTGTTGTCTTCTTCTGGTTGTATGTTTTGATCTTCTTTGTCACCAAAGTAAGATAATATAGTCTGACTCTTTTTGAGGTTTGCTCATGATCCCAGCCACTTACTTAGGTTTAAAGTCTTTGTTCAGGTAAGAGTCTGCTTCCAATGTGGAGAATGTACTGTCCCAAGTTTCAGGGGTTTTGTGCAGCTGTTTCCAGAGATACTTCTAAGGGCCTGTAAATTTTCAGTTCTTCCAAGGTGGTATGATAAGGGGTGAGGTGTTTACTCTTTTCCTGGCCTGTGCTCTGGTCTATGAGTGACCAACCACAAGCAGTCTTTTCTGTCTTGGAACTGTGAGGAGGGGTTCCTCTCCACAGACACTACAAGCTCTACTGCACCAGTGCTCCTCCTCACCCCAGGACTGCCCCCCAGCACTGTGACCCAGATCCAAGCATGGGCAAAGCCAGAGATTCCTGCCTCAGCACTGGCAAAGAGATCCCTGCAATCCCTCTCTGATCAGCCACTGGATTCCCCCTCAGTCTGTGGGCCGGGAGCTCAGGAGGCAGCCACCGCCCCGGAGCAGCGCTTAGTATAGGCTTTGGAAATGGCTCTGAGACCTAGCTTCTCTCTCACTGCAGAAACAGACCTTTCCCACTGACCTTCTAAGTTGGTCTTTGGCGTTCTTGGGTTGAGAAGTTTGGAATCCGCCGCAGCTGCCTGTAGTTCAGTCCTCTGAGGCCTTCTCCAGGTTTGCTGCAGCCTGTGCACCCATGCCACGCTGTGCTCCTCTTATTGCCTGGTGAGATATACCTTTCTGATCAACCATCCAGGCTGTCTTGGGCTGGAAATTTGTTTCACTCTGTCTTTTTGTGGGTTCTGCTGCTTCAGAATTTGTTTAGAGCCATTTGTTATTGGTATTTGGAGGGGTTTGGGGGAGAGCTCAAGCAGGTCACTGCTTTCACTCCGCCATCTTCCAATTCTCTGATTCTTTGCTGCCACAAAAGAGCTACTTTAAATATTTTTGTACATATAGATTCTCTTCATTTTTCTTTGGTCTCTTTGGGATACAAATTTAGTAGTGGTATTTCTGGGTCATGCAGAGTTTTATAGCCCTGTGAACATAGCTCCAAATTATTCTTCAGAATGGTTGGGCCAATTCACAAATAAACTAACAGTGCATTAGTATACCTATTTTTCTACAACCCCTCCAGCATTTGTCACTTTTCCTTTTCTGTCATGTTAACCAATCCGATTGGTGTGAGGTGATATTTCGGGGTTGTTTTAATTTTCATTTCTTTAATTATTAGTGATTTAGAGCACTTTCTCATATGACTATTGATTTCTTCTTCCAAAAAAATGCCTATTCATATCATTTGACCATTTATTAATTGAGGAATGGCTCTTACTTTTATAAATTTGGCTTAGTTCCCTATATGTTTGAGAAATAACACCTTTGTCAGAGACTTTTGCTGTAAAATATTTTCTCCCAGTTTCTTGTTTTCCTTTTAATTTTGACTGCATTGGTTTTGTTTGTGCAAAACCTTTTAAATTTAATGTAATCAAAATTATGCATTTTACCACCCATGATACTCTCTCTCTTGTTTGGTTATGAACTTTTATCTTTCTTCCATGACTTGCCTCTGAGCTCCCCTTCCCACTAGCTCTCATTTGTCATCATTTCCCTAGTTTTTCAGTTTTGTTTTACTTATTAATTACTTTTCTTTTTATCTAGTTTTTGTATGTCTTTTTTTTCTGTTAGGTAGGCAAATAAAATCCCCTTCTTCTTTTCAACTGGTTTTGTTTATTAGTTTTTTGTCACTTTTTTAAATAAGGATTTCTTTCCCTTGTTCTATTCATCATTACTCTTTGCTTTCTGCTTAATCTAGAGACTTTTATTTTTCAATTCACGACCTTTATACATACATACATACATACATACATACATACATACATACATACATATATATATATATATATATATATGTTAATCTCTGTATTTCCTATGGCATTAAAGTTTTTAATTTTCCTATTTTGAGTTTCCTCTTCTAAATGCTTAAATAGAATTCAGGTTTTCTTTTAGTGTTTTTGTTTTTTGCTTCTCTTTTTCCAGATTGTCCTTTACTTCAATGTTTTTATATTCCCAATCAGTTATTTTCTCTTTTGTTTCATATATGTGGTTTGCCACCTGTCATGCCAATTAATTCTGCCATGCAGACCATAACTTCTGCTTTCATAATTTTTATTTCTCTCTTAAACCATGCAGGAATATCCTGCTGTGGTTCCATGCTGTCTTAAGAACCCATACACCAGGGTCATATGCCTCATAAGCTGTTGATTCATTTTCCTTTGTATTACAATGTTTATTGTATTTTACCACATAACGTCGCAGATTTTATGCCAATTTTTTTTTTGTAAAACAGTGGGGTGTGACCATTATGTGAAGTGTTTTTTTTTTTAATTGTGCTGGTATTACTTAAAAAAATCATTTATTACTAAATTGTCTTTGGTGCAAGATTAGCATACATGGAATACTCATTAATATACGTTAAAATTGAGTACTGACAATGCCCATGTGCTCAGAATTCTAGGCTCATGGCTTGCAATGTGCAAGAGATAAATGCATATACATATGCATATACATATACACTAGTGAATACATTGTTCCTCTGTTAACCTTTTAAGCAACGTAATGAACAGAATTATTTCATGCGATGATTACAAGATGAAAAGTTATAATCAATTTTTTGGACTAAAAAAAAACCCAAGGTGCAACGATTATGTGGTGAAATACTGTATTCATAGATGTCTGGACTCATTTAGTTGATTTTGACACCATTTTCTCTTTTGTTAACAATGTGTTCTCTGTTGGTTTAGCTGCTTATGTTTGTGGTCTTTAACTGAGTTTTGTTCCTCTTGAGATCTTTGGAAATTTCAGGGTTTTTTTTTTTTTCCTCCTGTTCTCTTACTGCTCACTTTCTGACTCCTTCCCCTTTGATGGTGGTTTCCATGATGGACAATTCATATTTTACCAGCCTCATTCTCTTCCCCAAGTAATTTCTGTGGGGAAAGAATTAGCCCAAGCTGAATGCAAGACCTTTTTGCTTTGGGCCTGGTATATCCACACATGCCAGCATCTGCATGCAGTTCCTTCTGTTCCTTAGTTCTTCATTCTGCATTTCCACTCAGAGCAAGCTTCTGCAGAGTTGAGTCATTTTGAAAAGTCCTGACAGAGTATGGTAGCTGGTAGGGGAGGGGATGCTGAGTGAATGCATTCGTGATTATGGATTAGCCTTCTCTGCTGTTAGTTCACATGGTTGTTATATCATAGGAGTTGTTGGTAACTTGGACCATGAAGATAGTTAAAATAGATTTATTGCTTGCACATATTTCTTATTTTGGAGAAGTTTGAGAAGTTATGAAGATCAGATGGCCCTTGGTGCTCTGAGACCCTTTTCTATTTCCACGGTAATGGTTACGTAGTGGCAGAAAAAGTGGTAGGCAATGAAGAGAATCTCATAATTTTAAATGGTCTTTTCCTTAAAGTCATTTGGCTCATTCAGTTTGATTCAATTAATTCAGTTCAGTTCAGAGAATCTCAGAGTTGAAAAAGACATCCATGGACCTCTTTCAAATGTTAATTTACTTTTATTACTGTTAATTTATTGTTTATTACGCACATATGCATATGCAAATATATGTGTACGTATACGTGTGTATACATGCATACATATGGGTGGGGCATACCCAACATTGCTTCAAACAGAGGTACCCTTAATGGAGGCATGCCATGCTTAAGTAAGCCTCCACATTAAGCAATCTGGTCATGCTCCAAAGGCAAGCCCAGTTACATGTGAAATCTTTGGCCAATGACCAGTGAGCTGATATACTATTGAACCATACCTATATTAATGTTTAAACTTTAAGTGAAACCAGAAGATGTAAATAAATTGCAACTACATGGGAGGAGCATTCCCAAGGTCTTCTTGGAGAGGCAAATAAAGTAATTGTCAGAGCTGGGTGCATTATGTGCCCAAAGGCAATGGGAAACAATTTCATGGGACATTTGGTCTTCTTGCCTGGCAGTGCTCATGATAATCCTAAGTAAAAAGACCACCAAGAAGATAATTATGATTTAAGCTAAGAACCAACATCCTTTGTAGAAGATGAAGTAGATGCACCCTGACCCCAACGTCCCAAGTAAAATGCTAGCTTGCTTTTTCCTTTGAAATCTCAGAGCCTTGAGTGGACCCAGAGCTACAAGGGGTCTTAAACATCATCTTGCTTAAGGGTTCTTAGCCTGGGAGTCCATGAACTTGTGGTTTTCTTTTTTAAAAAATTGCCTATATTTCAATATAATTAGTTTCTTTTGTCATCCGATGTATTTTATTTTATGCATTTAAAATCGTTATTCTGAGAAAGGGTTCACAGGTTTCACCAGACTGCCGTTAGGGTCCATGACACACAAAATGTTAAAGAACCTTTGATCTAGTTCAATCTCCTTTTTTAATACATAGGAAAAATCAGACCATAAAAAATTTCTAAGCCTCCTTTTTAGTATAATCACAACAGGGACTGGTTTCTTTTTGCTTGCGTTTGTATCTTCAGCACCTTCCTCCCTCCCTCCCTCCCTCCCTCCCTTCCTCTTTCCTTCCCTCCTTTCTTCCTTCTCTCCCCATTCCTTTTTTCTTTCCTCCTTCTCTCCCTCCCTCCTTCCTTCCTTCCTTCCTTCCTTCCTTCCTTCCTTCCTTCCTTCCTTCCTTCCTTCCTTCCTTCCTTCCTTCCTTCCTTCCTTTCTTCCTTCCTTCTTTCCTTCCCTCCCTCCTTCCATCCTTCCTTTCCTTCGTCTTTCCCTCCTTTCCTTCTTTTCTCCCTCCCTCTTCTACATGGCATCACTGCAAACACTTGAAATTTCCTTCTCCAAGTCAAATGTCTCCATTTCTTTCAAGCTATCCTTTTAAAGCGTGATTAAAAGAAGTACAAGGTACTGGTTTGGGTAGCTAGGTGGTACAGTAGATAGACTCTAGGCCTGGAGTCAGTAAGACTCCTCTTCCAGAGTTCAAATCTGGCCTCAAGCACTTACCAGCTGTGTGACCCTGGGCAAGTCACTTAACCTTGTTAGCCTTTGTTTCCTCATCTATAGAATGAGCTGGAGAAGGAAATGGCAAACTACTTCAGTATATTTGCCAGGAAAATCCCAAATGGGGGCACAAAAAGTCAGAAACAACTGAACAACAATGTTTTAGAGGATGCACTAGCAGGTCAGGGCAGGAAAGAAGGGATCAACAAAATCCTCCTATGGAAGGTGGCCCTTGAGCTGAATTCCAGGAGAGGGCATGCCAGGGAAGGGGGCAGCCAATGCAAAGGTCTGAAGTTGGAAGATAGAATGGCATGTGTGTGGCACAGCAAGAGGCCAGTTTTTCTGGACCATCTTGGATGGTCACTGGGCAAGTAAGAGATTTGTCGTGGACAGTAGGATTTCTGAGACCCCATTTGAGGAGAGGGTTTTTGACTGACTTACCTGGTGCTTCATACCAAGATAAATGCATTCCAGAGTGTCCTAAAAACACCTACCTTTAACCTAAATACCGCTCAGCCCAGATCTTTTCTTTCCCTATAAAAGCAATGTCACAGTCATATTAGTGAAGACTCCAGCTCAGAGGAGTATATCTCCTCCTACTTCACCCAGGGCAGCAATGTTTTTTTGTTTTGTTTTGTTTTGTTTTTTTCCTTGGTTCAGACCCTCCTGGTCCAGACACTCCAGCCAGCCCCCAGGAAAGAAAAAGGACGGGGCTACAGCCACACTAAATGAGAACCATAAACCATGAACTCTGAACACAGGTTTCTGTGCCGGGTTTAAAGCAACGTTACTCATTCCAGAGACTACATTCCTCATCTGTGTGGAAGGTGTTGCCTGATCTTCAGCAGAGGCCAAATGACCACCTGGCAGGGATGTCACAGGAGGAATTCCTGCCTTGGGTGAGGCTTGGAATTCATGACCCTTCTAACTGGTACATTCTATCATTATCATTATTATTTTTATTATCATTATGCCCCTTCTACAAAGGGAGTCATGGAAGACCGGACAGGAGAAAGGAACTGTCTTTATATTTACCTAACTTATTCCTTTTAGGATGAAAGCAAATGCAGACTAACCTCATCCTACCATTGCATTCACTCTGGAAATTGCATGTAAAGTAAACATTTGCGTGTTAAATCCTATTTTTTATTTGATTTTTAAGTACAGTTTTGGAAACTGGAGGATTTATTGAAAGGTAGATGTAAAGATCAGGTGGCATCTGGATAACTAGGTTCAATTCTGGGCGTCACAATTTGGAAAGGGTGGTGATAATTCAGAGTAAGTCCAGAAAGGGCAGGTAGGTGGTACAGTGGTTAGAGTGCTTGGCCTGGAGTCAGGAAGGTCTGAGTTTAAATTTGGCCTCAAACACTTACTAGCTGTGGGACTCTGGACAAGTCACTCAATCCTGTTTGCCTCAACTTACTCATCTGTAAAATGAGCTGGAGAAGGAAATGGCGAACCACTCCAGTATCTTTGCCAAGAAAACCCCAAATGGGGTCACAAAGAGTTGAAAATGACCAGACAAGTCCAGAGAAAGATGACAAGGATAGTAAGATCTGTCTACTAGCCTTTATTAAGTACCTGCCATGTGTCAGGCTCTGTGCTGTGTGCTGGCAGGGGGATTACAGCTCATGCAACCTTGAAAGAATGGGTTAAAAAAAAATTAAGGATATTTAATCTGGAGAAAAAGGGAGTCTGGAAGCAAGAGTGATTTGTGTTTTCCAGGGTTTTTTTTTTTTTTGGTAAGGCAGTTAGGGTTAAGTGACTTGCCCAGGGTCACACAGCTAGTAAGTGTCAAGTGTCTGAGGCCAGATTTGAACTCAGGTCCTCCTGATTCCAAGGCTGGAGTCCTATCCACTGTGCCACCTAGCTGCCCCTGTTTTCCAATGTTTCACATGTGAAAGAGGGATTAGATTTGTTCTCCTTTGCCCCAGAGGACAGAATTAGGAGCAACAGTTGGAAACCAGAAAGGCAGATTTAGGTTTGCTGTGAGAATAAACCTCCTAATCAGTAGCTATCCCAGGTGGCAAGTAGGTACAGTGCATAAGTGGAGTCAGGAAAACCGGAATCTGAAACCTTCCTCAGAGATCTGCTAGCTCTAGGACCCTGGGCATGTGACTTAATTTCTCTCAGTCTCAGCTTTATCTTATATTAAAAGGGGGTAGTAATAATTCCTACTTCAAAGCATTTTTTGAGGATCAAGGGAAATAATGTGTAAGGCACTATATAAACTTTAGAGCGCTATGTAAATGCTATAATTGTTATTATTATCGTAACTGTTATTATTATGTTGTGGTTTCCCTTTGTGTGAGAGGATTTAAGCAAATCCAGAAGGATGCAGCCTGCTTACAAGATGTTATACGAGAAGAGATTGTTGTTCGAGTATAGTTCGGACCAGGTGACACCTTTAGTGCCTTCTGATCTTGAAATTCTAGGATGCTCAGGATGGAAAGATGCTGAGGATGGAAAGGCCTGGAGGAGTCACCACCCTCAATGAAACAGAACTACATTCTCTTGGCTTCCCTTTTTGTTTTCTCTCTTTACACTCTCCACAAATTTCTTGCGAACTCAGTGGTCACTGACTGCAGAAAAACTCCTGAAAGGCTTTAAGGGAATATCCATGCAAATCTCACTAGGAAAACATGGATTTAAAGGGACTCCTTTATTTGTTTCATTAGGATGCCTCTCTAACAGGGCTCAAGATGTGGAGTGAATGGCCAACTATTTCATTTTTCTGAGTTTGGAATTTTTTTGTTTCATTGTAGAATTCTAGCCTTTCATATTTGTGTATCATGAGAATGGAATGTATCAAGAGATCAATGGATGGAAAAATTTTCTGTGCAGGAAGAGAACTTTAAGGGTTTTCATTGAGATGAAACCATTTATTACTATTTGGGGTCCTTAGAAGTCTTTATGTAACTGAAGACATTTCAATGCTCCTTTGAGCATTAAGAAACTGTAGCAATAAGAAATGTGTGTCTGTGAGAGCTATTATTTTTAAAAGTTTTATTGATATATTTTGTTTTAACATCACCTTTATTTCCAAAAACATCCTTACTCTATCTCCAATGAGTTATTGCTTGTAACAGAATTTTTAAAAACGGAGAGAAAACCAGTTCACCAGCACTAACAACAAAAAACCAAAACCATCTACAGAGTCTGACAGCATATGCAATGTTCTACACCCACAGACTTCCATCTCTGCAGAGAAGGTGCATCATTTCTCTTCTTGAAGGATAAGCTTTATCATTATGATTACTCAGTATCCAATTTTTATTTGTTTTATTCAGTTTTGGTTTTAGCAGTCTTTCTATTTATACTTTTGTGGATTTGCCATTAAAAATTACTGCAGTATTCGAGGAGCTTGGACTTCGTGTCTTCTCTCTCACCTCTCTTCTTTGGAACTATGTATATTGGGTTCAGAACTGGGAGAGGCTGGCATCATAAAAGGGATTAGACTCCCTTTTCTTTTACTCTTTGACTAATTATACCCTTACTCTGGCAGGTCGATTTAATTAAAGCTTGGGTTTTAGCTAATGTCTAAGATCTCCCCCAAAGTGGGGAAGTAAAAGAAACATACTCAGTGTACAGGAAGAATCAGATTTGGGATAAGTAATGATAAACATAAAACACAAGGATGCATTGAAAGACTTAATTAATTAAGCAAGAAGCAGCAATAATTATGGTTCTACTCTGCAAAGAGTTGGAGTCTTCAGCTTCTTCAAAACAGAGCAGTTTGGGGACTGCTGAATCGAATGCTTTGTTGCATTTTCCCGTTAGCTCTGGACTACCTCCTTCGTGGTAGATATCTTCTGAAAAACTGCGCTGAGGCCTGGAGTCATTGCTTGTTGGCGATCCTGAGCAGTTACTGGGATCCAACTCCTCGTCTTGTTGCCAGCCATCTCTGACCAAAGAACCTGGGAAGGCCAAACTTCTCAAATCCACAAAGTGACCTCCAAGACTGGATAGAGCAAACTCAGAAGAGGTAGCCCCAAACTTAGGATCTGTTTAGATATCAAGAGTCCACTGGTGTATAGCAGTCAGATTTTTTTTTTTTTGCCATCTGGATGGAGTTTATGGTTTGTTTTTTTTAAATTTTATTCTTTACCTTTTTTAGCTAAAAAAGTTATTTTTTTTAAAGGATGGCCCTCTGGGAGAAAGAGGAAAGGATATTAATGGGAAGATAGATGATATAAAACCAGAATATATCAATAACTTTTGAAATATTCAAATAAAATTTTTTAGAGTTTAATTAGTGACAATTAGACTTTTTGGTCTTACTGTTAAGGCAGAAAATGACTTAATGGCACCTTGTGTAGGCTATTTGATGTTAATTTTGTTTAAAAGTAAGTTCTCACTTGGGAAGACATATGAAGAAATGAAAAGTGAAAGTTCTCACTTGGGAAGACATATGAAGGAATGAAAAGTGAAGAAAGCAGAACTGGGAAAACAATGTATATGATGAGTATAACAGAACTGTACAGAGCATTTCAGAGTTTCCATTCCTGATTCTGACTGATCTTGTGCTAACGAGTTCAGCATTTGGACTTCTTGAGGATTATGGAAGCGTTGGCTGTTTCTGGTGGCTCAGTAAGAAAGGGAGCTTTAGGGATGACCTAGCCATTCCCTTAGCAAAATGAGCTCATCACTCAGGGGACCTTTAACCGAAGATCTGTCTCGGGGCCTCTTCTTACTTGTACTCTTTGTAAGGCAAGTAACTCTTCCCATAAGTAGAACATGGAATGTCAGTGCTGGAAGGGGCCTTAGAGTGTCAGAGTTGGGAAAGACTTTAAAACACAGAATGTCAGAGTTGGGAGGGCCCTTAGAACATGGAATGTCAGAGCGAGGAGGACCCTTAGAACATGGAATGTCAGAGCTGAGAGGGACCTCAAGAGCAACATCTAAGTTCCCAGTTAGTCCAGTTCCATCATTTTAGCAGTCAGGATTTCAGCCCAGAGAAGGGCCAAGCCTATTCTTTGTAATTTCACAGAATTCATTACTGATTCTCTTGTGGTTGTTTTTTCCATTTATGGTGTTGTAGTCATTGTGTGCATTTTCCCCCTTCTGTTTACTTTGCTTTGCATCATGTGCTGTGCCTTTCCACACTTCTCTGTCTTCACTATAATTGTTGTTTCTTATAGCACAGTAATATTCCATTACTGTCAAGTAGCACAGTTTGTTTAACCAATCCCCCACTGATGGCCATCAACTTTGTTCCCAGTTCTTTGGTATCTTAAAAAAGTGCTGCTCTAAATATTTTGGTGTATTTGGAGCCTTTATTTTTTATTGGTGATTTTGTTGGGGTATATGCCTAGCAGTAGAGTCTCTGTGTCAATTGTACTGCCTTTATTTGCATAATTCCTAATTGTTTTAAGGAAAAGTCATAGTAATTCAGGAGTCCATTAATAACACATTATTGTACCCATCTTAACATAATCCCCCCCATATTAACAATTTCTGTCTCATTTGGGATTTTAAACAAATAAAGAAGGGGAAAAGTGAGGAATGGAATAAGCATTTGTTAAGCACGTACTGTGTGCCAGGCATCGTGCTATGTGCTTTACAAATTTTAACTCTTCATAACAACCCTGTAAAGTAGGAACTATTTTTATCCCCATTTTATATTTGAGGAAATGCTCATGTATGATGCTTCTTCCCTTCCTTGAGGGGTACAAGTGTGGGTTACCCAATGGGTACATGACTATTTTGGATACCCTAGGTACACAGTCCAAACTTTTGTGCAGGAGTGTAGGGTGAATAAATCAAGGTGTATCTCCTTCTAGTCTTTTAGCCGCCAGATAATTTTCTATTTGAATAAAACACAAACCATAGCTACTCAGCAGCCTTAAGGTAGGTACATCATAAAGTAATAGCGGT